>NW_024512655.1:62084-99239 GCF_017590135.1 Pyrgilauda ruficollis | reverse complement strand
GCCCGCGCAGCGCCCCGGCCCCGGGGCTGCCGGCGGCGGGGCCGGGGCCGGGCGGGAGCGGACGGGCTTACCTGCACTTGGGGCTGCTTTGGTTGACTTTCCAAGTCAAGGGAAATGTGTGTGTGTTTGGGATGGAGGCAGCAGCGCGCATGCGCCATCAAACTTGCCCTGATCCCGGATTTTTCCTCCTCGCGCTCCCCTTTGCTTTGATTATTGAATTTTCCTATTTCTAACAGGAGGGCGGGCGTCGCGCAAAACCCGGCCTGGAGCCCGCCGCCGCCCGCCCCGGCCCGCCCGGGGTGGGGAAGGGGGGAGCGGCGGGAGGGAGCGGGCACGGAGCGGACTCGATCTCCAGGCAGGCAGGGCAGGCAGTCAAGGGAGAGGCACCTGCAAAACACGGACTGGATCACCCTCCCCTGGCAAGGGAAAAGGCGAGAAAGTGTCCCCATTTCCCTGCCCGCGCGCGCAGCTGTCTGTCCCCTGCCCTGTTCCTGCACTAGCGGTTCCTCTTACCCATCCGTCGTCCTTCCCAGAGAACCACTGTAAATTTTATAAAATTTTCTATTTTGCAGTCTGCTGACCCCGTTCACCTTAGTTCCCTGAGACTAAACTCCATGGAGATGGCGAATAACTAGGTTGTGTGTACCGCTTTATTCTTCTGCTGGTTTTCCTAGTCATGATGTTCAGTTGCTATTTTACAAACTTCTAAACTTCAGTATTTTTCTTTTGCTAATGTTCTTTTTCTGATTTCACTCAAGTTTAGAACTGTTGTCTCAGATCTACAACTGTAGCATTTCTCAGTTTGGCTGTGCTGGCTTTGCTGGCAGTTGCGCACAGGACTAACTTTTTCGGGTCTGGACCCTAGCAAAAATGCCAAGGAATAAATGTGCAAGCTATGAGCAGCCTTGGCTCTATGAGTAGACTAGGCTGGTTTTGGGAGATGTCTTTGCAGGATCAGAGACAAGAGTTCTCACGCACCTGAATTTCCAACAGGCAGGCATCACATTTCTGTGTTAAACTACTTTCCCCAGCTCCACCTTTCATTTCACTGAGACAGTGAGTATACATTACAGTTGCATGTGCACATTTTGTGGCGGTGATTCCACAGAAGCATCCACAGAGACCTTTTCTGTCACCCCCTGGCTGCCTCTACAGGAGCTAGGAGACTGGGCTCGCTGGCACCATGCTCAGCACTGGGGTTTGGAGGTGCAGCTGCCTGCCTGCCCAGGCACAAGGGCTGTGGGGTGGATCTGCCTCCACTCCAGGGCTTGCAGGATTTGGGCCCTGGGCCGCAGCTAGGCAAACCTGAACGCTCTTGGATAATTTTGTTCATTGGCAGCAGGGAACTCCACATCAGCACACCCACACAGAAGCCCTTGCAGGAGTGTCTTGCTCTTCCCATGTGCTTCCCTGTCTGTGTCTGTCTCCACCTGTTGCCTCTTGTCTGGTGTTTACACCATCAGCTCTTTGGGGCAGAAACCATGGTTTTGCTCTGGATTTGTCAGTGCCTTGCACAATGTGGCCCAGCTCCATAACCACAAGTCCTATGTGCTATTGCTACACACATAAATAATAATAATAATTAATAATAATAGGCTAATTCCTCTGATTTTGATGTGACTACTCATGTGAGTAAAAGTGACTCACATACATGAGCGTGTGTGGGACCACTGCCAGGTCTTGTCTTGAGCTTTTATTGTGAGTCTTCCAATATTTGGTGTTCTCTTTTGATTCCCAGCTCCTGGAATGACTTGTTTCTAGCATTTGCCTCGACACAAGGACACTTGGAAATGTGGCCTAGTGCTGTCAAAAGCCTCAGAAGCCAGAGAACAAATAGGAAACTTCCAAAGAAATAAATTTTTAATGGCTTTTGTGAAATTCCTGTGATTTGGCAGCTCAGGGAGGAGTGGAGTCTGACTCATGAATTTTGAGCAGTCAAGTTTAGCAATATGCATCAATTGAGTTAAATATTTAGGTCCCTGTAAAGACTAGACTTTTACTAACCAGGCCAAACTTATAGTGCAGAGACATATTTTGTGGAAATAATGTTTATAGTGCCAGTATGTTTGCAAAATCTGAGTTTTTGTATATTTGTATATTGTTTGGGATTTGTCATTCTGTAGTTATTTGTTTTTACCTGTTCACAGTAAGAAAGCAAGAAAAAAGACATGAAAGTGGGATTATTAAAGTAAATAGGACTGTGTGAAACTGTTAATAATTGTAGCAAGTATTTATAAATTGCTGAAAATACAACCAGCAAACTTCTTGAGTTTGGTATGCTGGAGAGACACTGCCAGGTTAAAACCCATATGCTTCTGAAAGGAAATGTTCCAACTTCTTCTTACAAAAGTAAAAGAGAGCAGGTCCCAAGCTATGAATTCTTGCTTATGAGGCATCCCTGAAGAATGAAGGGTTGGGAGAATAGGGCCCTTTAATTAAACCTGCATCGTTACTTTTAATTGCATTTACTTACTATTTTCTCTTGTTCATGTTTTTGCATTTCTCTCATCTAGGGTGTTGAACGCAGACTGGTCTTCCTTCTGTTTGGAAGTTTGCTAATTTTGAAGTGCTGTGGAGCTGGCCTACTTAGGAGGAGCACTTGGGCAAGGGCTTTTGAGGTGGTCCTGTTTGTCACCACAGATCCTCTTCTGCCTGTGCTCCCCTGCATGTGGTGGGAGGCTCGGACACCGTTGTGAGCTGTGCCTCTGGCAGCTTTGAGTCTCCTTCCAGACCACAGCTCACTCAAAGCCCAGTCAGCCCCTGGTGTTCACTGTACGAGCCCCAGAGTGTGCAGCTCCTCAGCCAGATAGAGCAGGAGGTAATGACACCTTACACAGCCCCTTCTAGATAGAAAGAATATAATTTAGCAAATTGCAAATGATGCATACTTAACTATTTATGCAGCATCTTCCTGTCATCAACCCAAAGCAATTTTACTTCCGTGTTGAACAGTGGATGAAAATGTTCTATAGATTTAACCATTGCGGGGGTTCCTTTTAAGTGGTGCAGTAATCTCTCTCCAGCTAATTTAGTGTTGTAATAAGGCACCACCCTCACAAGTCCTTTGTGTTCTTGTGTCAATACTGCCCCCAAACCAAAAGTGCTGGCATCTGCATCTGTCAGAAAAGTGGGTCTGAAACACAGACCAAGAAAGGAGCAACATGCCCATCAGTGGAGCAATATGGCCATCAGCAGGGCGATCTCAAAAGCCTTTTGCTAATTTTGAACATACCCAATTGCATTCCGATTTCCTCTAAAATGTGATTTATTTTCTCAGCAGGTTTAACAGTACTGGAAAATTCAACAATAAACCTCAAACAGAAGCTGACTGAGATGCATCTGGCAAGCCAGAATGCTTCAGTACAGATTCGGTTTTGTTCTTGCCCATGGGGGTTCCTTGCCCACTGCTTAGGATTTATCTTGAACCAGATGATGTCTCTCATTGGGATTGAAGATCCTTAACCAAAGATCTCTATGGAAAATGTCTCTCAGTTTTGCTCTTTTTTGTTTCAAGCATACAACACAGCAGTAGAAAAAAATCCAAAAGGAATCTTGGACATTACTTTCATTTCCTTTCCTCTTATAGTTTTCTTTGCTGGCATTTACTAAACCTGTGAGCCCTTACACAGTTATGGCTCCCATCTTCAGTAGTTCCTGCTTGCCTGATCATTTAACAAACAGTGGCACAAGATCATTGGCAGCTTAGGTTCCACACACTCCTCCATCTCCAAAGAGGTTTCATCTATTCCCAGCCTTTCTTTAGCTACCATAGCATGTAGTGATGCCATTAGTTGCTGCCCTTGGGGAGAGGACATCCTGCACACTGCAAGCTTGGTGCTCATAAGATATTGGTTCTATTGAGCTACATATTTCAAATGAATTTCCATGGGCTGAAATTGCAGGACACATTTTTGCGATTTATCATTCAGCAATTAGCAATGATAGCATTCAAACTCATTGTTAGGTTGTCTGCTGTCCACAATTCTTGATTAAACCTAGAAATTTGTCTCTTAAGCCCTAACTTCATAGAAGTTGCTTTGCTTTTGCTCAGAGCCCTCATTTCCACTGTGGAGTGGGGTGGGTGGTAGACATGCAGGACATGGTGTCTGTCAAATCCCCTTGTGAGCTGCTGGGCAGCAGTAAGATGTGAGCATGAGGAGGTAATACAAGTCATTCAGCACAGAAGTGAGCAAAACACTTGGACTGATGACAGGACAGCTGTGCGTCAAGCATACAGGCTATGTCTTTGCTGCAGAGTAGAGGTTAATGCATTTTATTCACACCCAGCACATACCCCAGAACACTCCATCTGGCTATGCTGTGCAAGTGCAGCTGGAGAAAACTGCATACCCTTAAAAATCACTCACACAAGAAAAATTATGCTAAAACAACATGAGAAGGGCATGAATTAAAATGCCATAAGCAGAGAAATACATGCTGAGGGTTCTAACTTTGTCCTCAGGTCACCCTGCTTTCAGCAGAAGGGAAGAAGAAGGAATGCAAAGGTGTTTGCTGTAGCTCTGAGGCTCATGGCAATACTCAGGCTGAGATGCCATGCTCCCGCCCACTCGGAGCAGGTGACATGCTTTCCATAGGCCTACATGCCACATTAATTCCTCAAAGAAGCACTTAATCTCTAGTAAATGAGGAGCTGGATGAGGTCTAGACCGACCAAACTACCAAACTGGACTGGCCCAGTCACCTATGCCATGTGGACTACCCAAGGGCCATAAGGCGACGGGAGTGACATTTTCCAAACCCAGCGCAGTGCAGGGTGCTGTCCAGGACCTCTGATCCTGCTTCACAACTCACTGGAAGAATGAAGAAATCACTCAGACATGCACTATAAAAAGCCTGTGTATTTACTTAGTTTCATAATGGAAAATTAAAAGTAATTGCAGAGGAGGAGGAGGCATTTTTTTCAGTTGCAAGTACAATATTATCCACTTCCATATTTTATCATTGGAGTGGCACAAGTAATCAAGGAGTATCATGTGGTCATTTTTGTCAAGTGCCTTTTTGTCACAGGCAACTATTTCTTTGCATGTGCCCATTTCAGAAGAAGAAATTGGTTAGATCCCCATCGTACCCTGCTCCAAATGCTCTGTGCAGAGGAGGCATTGCTTCACACTGGCACTACTGGGGCAAGAATTATTTATATTGAAGAGGATCAGGCTCTGCATTTTGAAACGTCTTTGCTTAGAAATACATATGATTAATATCAGTATGCAGGTATGTTATATAAATATTGAAACCTTGTGGACCTAATTAAAGGCCTACAGACTGATACTGACTTTTGGTTGGAATAAATGAGTGTGTACAAGAATTTACCCTGCTCAGAATCTGTCCTTACCTGTTTTATTTGCCTCAAATATACATAAAGGTTCAAGCAAAAGACTTGACACTTAACAAGAAACATCCTGCATTTAACCCCAGTTCTGCCCCAAAATTTCCCAGTGACTTCACTATTCCATGTGTCTGGGTAACCATCCACAGGTCTGGGGCTTAGTCCTAAGAGAGACTACTAAAGGTAACAAATAAATACAGGAGGAAACAATAATAAATAATCAACAACAATAATAAAACTGGAATTCAAGTGTGACGTATGTTTGTAATTGTCTGTCTGTGTTAGAAAATAATCAACTAAATAGCAATAAATAATAAAAATTTATATTAACAATTCATTTGTGCTGATACAGACCTTCAAGTTCATTATATTAATTTACTAATTAATTAGGCACTACATCACCTGGCACCTACATAGATTTTATTACACTTTATGGATGGAAAACCTAAGACTCTTGCCTAGGGACACAGTGAATCAGTGGCAGAGCTGGACACAAAACTGGAATATCCTCCACGGCTCTACGTCTGTTTACAGCATAAAGTTGCCCTGATTTTCTGACTAATTTAGTTCAGCAGATGCAATTCTCAGTGTGGGGACTTCAATTTGGGTGCAAGATGGAGTTATTTTGTTTGAGCTTAAATCAGCTCTTAATTATATCAAGCTAGTTATATAAAGGCAGTTTTAAAAATATCCATGTAGGCATCTACATTTTGGGCTATTGACTTAAAAACACACCTTTAGTTTAAATGCTGCAATTTTCCTGATAGGTTCCAGCAGCTCTTGAGGTCCCTCCCTTCAGCATTTCACCAGCAAACCTCACCTGCTGAATTGAGGTGTGCAATTTTGAGTGTCTCCACCTAAACAGTGCAAATATTAGCCCTGAATTTGGTTAAAGACAGAGCTAGTGCAATTTAGTTTGGCCTTTTGATACATGGTTTAAAATTCTTCAAAGTCATGGTTTGCAACCGAGTCTCAATTGCTCAAGGTGATGCTGTTAGTGCCCGGAGCTGAGTTAATTACAAGACAATGACCCTTCCACACTCCCAGTCCCGGGTACCACAGAACACTTCCATCAGGGAACATTTATTGATGGACTTTTCTGAAACTGAGCCCCTTCCATTTGGTCACCTGCGCCTATGTCCGGGCAAGAGGAGGTGACTGGATTATCTCTGTCTTGCTCGGTGTCTCCGTGGGTCACGCTGGCCTGGCTCACAGACACAAGGACTCCTGGCCCTCTCCCTTGTCTGGCAGTGCATGCCAGCCTGCAGGATGGTGTGGGAGTTTCACACTGGCCCAGTGGGATGGAGGCAAACCAAGGGCTGCGTAAGGAATGCAGGAGAACTGCACAGGATAATGGGAAACATTATTTATAGCCTGAATGCAGAAAACCTCCCCTTCCTCCCCCCTCGCCAACAGACAAACCCATGTCCAGTAATGACAAAGTCATTACCTTTTTATTATTTTTCAATAGGATTCAGATGTAGCGTGTCTGTTCCTTACAGGCTGATCTGATGGCTCTGGGCTCCTGTCACGCTGGGAGCACTCATCTAAACGCACCAAGTGGGTGTGGAGTCACCAGCCATGCTTTAGAAAATTTGGGCCTTACCCTCCCAGAAGCCTGTTATCTCACTTATTAGGGGAGAATTATAATGTTTCCCTTCCTCCCGAGAGGCATTTGGGACTACAATAAAAGCCCTGTGAGAACTGCTGCAAGATCAAAGCAGGGATCCCATTGGAGAAGTTCAGCATAGTGCTGTCCCTGATAAGACATGGATTTGGGGGCTCCTAATAAAAACAATGGGCTTTTCAATATTTTTTTTCCTAGTACAAATGTTATTCTTGAGAAAAATAATTTTTTAATGTGCAAATCCTAAAATTACATGATCCTCAGATACTGAAAAGGCTGAAATTCTTTTAGATTTGATGCTTTTCAAGCTTTCCATCCTAATATTGTACTTCCCATGAGAAGTCCCTATTCTGACGTGCTATTGCTCACTATTCCACCACTGATCATTCTCTGAAAAGCTTCCTCCTTCACCTGCTGCCCCTCTGTAACTCCAATCCTCCTTTTTTTTCTTGCATTTAATGCTTTGTCTTTGATTTTATGCTTTGTAAATGTCCTTCCCTCGCTTTGTATCCTCAACAAGACCCCTGTGTGTGGGTCTGATAACCCACGTAGCACCCATGTCTCCGGGATTTATTTTGAGATCTGCTGCTTGTTTATTTATTTCCCTTTTAGCACACCAGCGAGGCCTGTGTGGCAGGAGATGTGAAGGGAGGTGATTATGGAGACTATTTCCCCTCGCTGCTCATTCATGACAAACAAAGAGCAGTGATTGATGATTAAAAATGCATTCTCTGGGCTTGTTTTCTTTTGTTTTACCATTATGGAGATATTATAAATACTGAATACTAATCAATTCAGACCTGGTGGGACCTCACAGACCTTCTACAATCCCAGGGCTTTGCTCTTCATTATAACCTCTGCAGCTTTCTCCTCCCTCCTTTGTTTCCAAATGACAGACCTCCATCCCACCCAAAAAGGATTAAGTTAACTTTGGAGGAATTTGGACTGTCTGGGCTCTTGCCTCTGCCAAACACCCATACTCTCCCCCGAAAGGACCGTCTCCATGCTAAGGCACCCAGGCATTTCCATGCCCTTTTTTTGCCCTCCAGTGGGGTGGAAGCAAATATTAATTCCTCAGATCAAAGGAACATATTTAGGAAGCCCAGAGTGCCATAAATTTGCTTGCAAAGTGGATACCTTGTGGGGAGGAGAAGACATCAGGAAGTCCCCTCTAAAAAACTCATTACTCATAGCAGTAAGGCTGGATTTCTCCCTGGGCATTTCTGTGCAAAAGCCAGAGAGCCACATCTGATTCTGCAACATTACACAATGTCCAGATAAACAGCAAACTCGGTGGCTCTTGCATTCTTTTATCTTTATTCAGTCAAATTAACTGCTTTCTCTTTCCCTTCCCGCACCCCCGCCCTCACCTCGCTCTCCTCATTCATGTAAAATAGAGACACGCCACGCTGGCCTCTGCAAAAAATTGATCAAAATCATCTATCCCAATGGAATGAGATTTCTCTTCACTTTGACCTAAACTACTACTTTTCTCTAATCAGCTATTTCCTGTGAGATTTTTCCAGTGTTCTGCTGAAGTCAATATTAAATCTCCCATACAACAAAGCTCTGACTGATTCCAGTGTGAGCACAGTTATGTTGAGGCTCAGCTTTTGCTGAAACCCCCCCAGAGAGCAGAGTGAGGTCCCTCTTCTGCTCCTGGCTGCACATGGGCAGAGCCAAGGTGCTGACAGGGACACCGGGACACCAGCAGAGTGTAACAGCAAGCAGCACAAGGGTTTGGTAGCCTGTGTAGCTCGGATTGCAGAAAATAAAATACAGTGGGCACTGACATAGATTTTTCTTAATATGCTTAGAACCAGCCCAGGAATAGCTGAGCTCAGCTGGAACATATCAGGAAGGAGAAGGAAGAGAATCTGAGCTGGGCTAGCAAGAAATTTTAGTCTGAACCATATGGCAAGAAAGTGCAGTGTGTTCTTATCTTGAAGCCTGAGGATTTATTTTATGCACATAATTCCCTGATCATCTTGATGTAGAATCTCTTAGGAGGAGGGTGTTACACTATCTAACCACCACTGCTGGAAATTGACAATCTCTCTATCATCTTAACTTTCTTAAATAATTTTAAATATATATCTGTGTTTATGAAATATCAGGGGCCTGATCCCATTGAAGTCTGGGGAAGGACTCTAATCAGTTTCAGTAGGCATTTGGATCAAGCCCATAGACGCTCACTACTTTTTTCTTTAAGTATTGTATCTCTGTATCACATCTTTGCATGCTACTCTTCTGTAGTACACCCAGAGTCTTCCTCTCCCTTTGAAATCTGTGATTTTTTTTTTTCTGTTAGAACAGCATTTCTCTATAATCTGTGCTCAAAAACAAAAGCTACTGCTCGCAAGTAGTGAGGAAGGTTAAAATGCTGATTTTTAGGCAATACACTTTATCCCTCTGCTTCCAAATTTACCTCTTCCTTCTTCTCAGAGCAGTGTGAAACCAACTCAAAGTGAAGGAGGTTTTGCAGCAGTAATGATAAGTAAATCTGCTTCAGACTTTTGAGTTGAGCCTCAAGTCTGCAAGCTGCCTTCAGTTGCAATGTAATTACCATCAGTTCACCAACAAATTCCATTTGCAGACCTGTTTCACCAGATTCAGCACACAGATTGATCAGAGCCTCTCTTTGGTGAGCCTCTGCAATGCAATGGTAGCTTTACACACTGGTCTGTTCAAAGGAAATGTTGTTATTGCCATATTTTCAAACATACACACTTTCACCCAAAGATCCTAACTCATCTGGCAGTTTGTTTCAATGATACCACTTAGCATAAGCTTGGCAGAGACAGAAATGCGTGTGTATGCATGTCTGTATGTATATGTATGCACATGTCCTACACCCACCCACACCACTTACTAATCCACTGGCTGATGTATTTATGGCTAGTTTGCTTACAAACCATTGCCCTCTGAGGAGCTCACAGCCACCTCCTGCAACCATGGCACACGCTTGTCTCAACAGTAAAACCTGCACTTCAGAAAGAGAAGGACTGTTTATGACCTGGTTAAGGCCAGTGCCCTTTGTGCACATGTGAAGTCCAGACCAGACACGCTTTTTGGCAATGCCACATTTAAGGCGTGCTCTCCTTGCTGCCTGGTTCATGCACCTCCCAGCCCATTTCTCTGCAGTCACAGCCCAGAGGCCCCAGGGACAGGAGGACCTGCCTTCCCTTCTTCCTTTAGCTGATAGCCTCTCGTCTCTCTCCTTCAGAAGGTTTTTCTCATATTCTGAACTCTTATGAAAAACAGATCATGCTTGGAGTTACGTAGCATAGCAAAGCCAAGAAGCATCATTCTGAATCTGGATTGGACAATGAGCCTGGAACATTTTCTCTAGAAAAATGAATCTAGAACTTGAAGAGATGAAAATACAGCCAGTTCCATCTAGACTGATTAGCTCAGACTAGAACGGAGGCTTGGGCAATTCTTCAGTCCATGATATCAAAGAGGTGAGAGAGACAATCACACTGGCCCTAGGAATAAATGAATTGGATTACAGAGTATGACGATACTGCACAGTACAATGCTCGTTAAAGATACCTAAGCTACTGCTGAGTAAGTACAGTAAGCAGTGGAAAATTATACCAGACAGATCACTGTACTAATACAGCCATACTCTTCTGATATCAAGCTACTCAGGTATCTCTAAAACTGTGAGGTGTACATATGTACTAGACACTGCAACTGCCATTTCAACTGTTTTGTCACTGTACCTCAAACATCCTATTCTGTAAAATTGGAGAAAGGGGCAGGGGGGAGAAGATCACTGCTGCTATATTCAGAGGGAGCTATGAGACTTATTTGATGTTTTTTAAGAGCCCTGAAACCTCAGAGAAGGGCAATTTATTGTTCTTATTTTCCTGTGATCACACTATTCCCACTGGGATTGTTTATTTCTCAGCTCTGGGTTTCAATTTATTTATTTCTCATTGTGCTCTGGGTTTTCACACAGAGCAATTTCCCCTAGCAAAGACTGAAGGGACTATTTTCCCTTTCTGGCTTCAACTTAACAAACGTACAGGCTGATAAATCCTCTTGTGAAAATCCTACAGGGTGAAGCAGGCTCTAGATCAAAGGGAAGGAACATTTGTCCTCTAGTATGCTACCAATATCAGCAGAGCCTCCTCACCTTCATAAAGTGATCCTTCATAAAAGCTCATGTCCCACCCTCCCACTCTCAGTTCCCAGATTCAGACTTCTGACTTTGCCACACATTTCTGCCACCCAGATCTGACAGCGTAATCTGGCTCTATTGGCATTAAAAGTTCAATTTCCTTGTGAAAGACACATCTGAGAGCAGCAGGAAATAAGGAAGCAGAGAGAATAGTACTGGATTCCAGGCTGGCTGGTATGTGGAGCTACAGGTCCTGTGTGAGTTTGGGGGGAACCCCACCCAACTCCACATCCCAGCTCCACCTGGGAATGCCATGCAGAGAGCAGCCACCTCAGTGCCCTCTCAGGATACTAGGTCTGGGCAGACTTTGCTTGTCTCTGCTTTGGTCTGGTTCCAGGTAGCTCTCCTTCCTGCTCCAACGTCACAGACATGCTGTACCTGAGACACCTATGGAAATACAAAGGTCACTGCACCGCTGTGTGTGAGTGCGGAGCTTGTTCCAAGCAGCAGACACACCCAGCACAGCCCAGGACCGGCCTCCATGCGGTCTCCATGCGATGCACTCAGTCCTGGGAGAAGCTGAAAGCAGGTCCTCAGTCATCCCAGCTCAGTCTAGCTCCTTCTGCATGCTGGAGCCATCTCTATAAACAGTTCAGGAATGGTCCTAGGCCCAGTCCCAAAGTCCTTGCTCTAATTCAGATATCAGGGAACGTGCTAAAGTTGAATGCATACAAAACTTGATCAAAGGAATCAGGGAATAGCCTTTGGATGTAAAAAGACCGGGCCATTTATATTGCCAAAGTCAGCAGGGTATGTAAAGTGGGAAGTGTCTGACATCTTTATACGTCCCTTGGCTCTACTGCACATGGCAGCCACAGAGCAGAGAAGTAGCTAAAGCACTTGCTTAACCAGAAGTACTGGAAAGGTCCCAAGGGTATCAAAGAGTTTTGAGTAACTGTTGAACCATCTGCTTTCGGGGGTGTATCTCACATTCTTAAGATCTGAATCACTATTCACAAACCCAGATAATCCCTTCAGTGTATTTAGGAGAAAACTATGGATTTTTGGTTCTATGCAAACTACACCTATCCTCTGTTATTAAACTGTTTCTCTCTGGGACCATTATGAAGTAATCTGAGTGTCCACAATTGATTCATGTACTTGAAAAAGTAGATAATAACGTCATGAAAATGTGTAGAAAAGGTTTGGAGCTTTCCAGTGCACTAAGGGTATGTACAGATTATCTCAAGTGGTTGAGTTATTACATCTCATTGTTCCCCTCTCCCCAGCTGAGACACAGGACCTGACCATACTCCTGAGCATTTGAAATGGCAAAGTAAAATACATTTGTCTGAACCAACATAAATACCAGCATGGTTCAACCAGGCAAATGTTACTCTGGAACTGCACTGATAATTACTGTAGCAACTTTACTAGTTACCTATTAAATGAAGCTTTGACTTGAATCATACCCCTATACCAATAAATTTGGTTTGTGCTATTGGCGACACACTGCTTTTCCATGGACTGAAATAGTTTATTGGTTTCAATGGTTTATATGATAAAACAGGTTATATAATAGTGCATATCAAACTGTGCCCAGCAGACTTATAGCCAGATTTTAATATCCTAACTTTAGCTGAAGAGCCCTAAATGCTAAACCTCAGACTCCCTAAGAGCAAACTGGGGTAACTTCCTGCAGATGAATGGAAATCTAGCGCAGACTTTGCATCTTGTTATTAAAATTACTCTCTCTGATAATCAAACTGACTCAAAACTGACTCAGTAATTTTAGGGGCTCAGTGGGAACAACAGTCAGGAATCCTTGTAGGCACTTCCATAAAAATACCCCTATGAGTGTAGCTAAAATGGAGAAAACAATTCAGGTAAAAAATTAAAAGGAAAACTCTAGAAATCTTTGGTGAGACACAGTTGCTAATCAGTCCAGAAGGGTGGGGAGGATAATTTATTGCTATAAAGTGGACTTATGTTCCCTTACCTGTGAATGTTATCATCTTCGATAAGCCATATGCATGCATATTTTATATTTCTATGTTAAAAAGCAAAGTACAATCTTATAATAAAAAATAGCCCAGTAAGTAGAAGGCCAGGTTGCCAGTGGAGGCAGAGGTGTGTGTGTGTGTGAGTTCATGAAATGCTCCTTCCTCCCTGCCCAAAGAGCCTGCCTTTATAGCATGGTCACGAGATGGAGTTACTGTAAACATGGCCTTCTAAAGTCACCAAAAAAGTTCAGCACCCCTTGCAGGAAGGATCAGTTTACACCATCTAATTTTTCTGTCTGACTAAGACATTAAGTCAGATATCGTTTCCTGCTCACAGCCCATTTATCCATTCAACCAAGCTTTCTCCCTGTCCTCTCCTGAATTACTTCCTGAATCTTTCTGTCCCCTTTCTGATCTCTGTGTTTCCAATGTGCTCACTATTTTTTCCCAAAAAACATTTCTGCTGATCTTTTTTTAATATGAAGCTGAACATCTTCATAGGTATCTGCAATTCTCTTTGGCCCAAATCCTGAAACACCCATTTTGTTTTTATTCCAGAAAATTCCTGTCGTAGCCACTCGGCACACTGAGCTTCTAGCACACCTTGGGATCTGACCAGCAGAAAAAGCTCAGCTACCCCATGTGCAGGGAGGAGAGGAAATCAGTGGCAGATTCCAGAGACAGGGGTCAGCTCACTGTCCATTGGTGATGAGCACACAAAACCTGTGCCACAAGCAGTGAGGAGCAGGAATGCTCCGTGGAATGCACAACTTGTCTGTCATTGGGTGAAGCAGCACTAAACACTATTTCCTGCTATACTTCTGGTATGCTCTGAATAACTTCTAGGCACAGGAGAGCTGTTGCTGCTACCAGAGAGACAATAACCAAAACACTCAGGAAAGGCAAGGAAAAGGATGCTAGTTTTAAAAGAGCATAGGCTGACTCTGTGATGAGAGAACAGTATCATCAAGTGCCTGCAGCACGGTGTTGGTCTGCTGGGAAACCCGGTGGGAATCAGGATAGTTGCACCTCTCTGGGAAGTGGGGAAAGCTGTGTGTGCTGCCCACACATCCACGCTGCCCACAGAGGGCAACAATGCCCAAAATATTTCAAGATGGGCAAAATTTAATCAACCCTATCCCCCAACAAGGGGCAGCTCTGATCCAGACACCTGTCCTCTCACAAGTCTGAGCTCAGTTTATTCTCAACAGGTCAGACTGGGGAGGTTTCCTTCAGGAAATCTAGTGCTGATTTCAGCTGGATTTTCCAGCTTCCATAGCCCAGACCATCACGGCTTGCAGTGGACTGTGGTGGGTGTGTGCTTCTCTCTCACTGCACCATGGGGCCTGAAGGAGAGGGCGTCCTATTAGCTCATATGCTGTGAGTTTGCAGCCCCTTGGATGATCCTGACTGGAATTTCGCTAGTCCCAGTAAAGCTCCCTGCAGACAGAAAGGGGAAATAGCTCTGTGCTCTGTTCCCCTCCTGCACCCAAACATGGTATCTGCATCCAGGGAACAATGACTTAAAAAGGACTTCAAAAAGAGGCATTATTTGTCATCTGGAAGAGCTATAAAAAGAAACACTTCTCAAGTAGTGAGTGTGAATACCATTACTTTACAGATTCAAGAGAAAAAAAGCAGATAACCTTGGGGAGACCCGACCTTCAAACAGGTTCAAATGACTTTGCCATGTTTTCCCTTCCTCTCTCCCGCACAAGCACAAACTTACATACATGTACACATTCCCACACGTATATACTCCCACATAAACAGAAGTTTGTAGCCATGCATGTGTCCTCTCTTGCACACACACACACACACACACACACACAAAACCTCCTGTCCATGTTCTTATGTACAGGCACTTGCCCCCTTTCACATTTCTACACACTTTTCTGCACTGCAATGGCACACTCTCATTTGTGCACACACTCACAGAGCATAAAATGCAAACACAGTATGATAACTGCAGAAGATCTGACCTCTCAATGCTACCATTGTTGGGATTTATTTTGGAAAGGAATTCCAGTACTTGTTTCAGACCCACAGTTGCACTCCATGGCCTGGATGACTCCTAAAAATATCAGTCTTGGTAAACTACTGCAGAAGTTGTTTCAGATTGTAAAGCAATGGGAAGATCTCTCTTGGTTGGTCTGGCTGACTAGCAGAGAGCACCTTTTGACTACAGAGTCAGCTGAAAAAGCCTGTGTCTTGTTCAGTCTCAGAGTATTTCCAGTTTTAGAACAGAAATTATATTGAGATCTTCATAGTTTGTTCCAGGGGATGGGACAAAAGGTCTCCAGAAATCTTGTGAATGGCCAGTTCTGTCACTGAGCACCACCCGCCCCTCCTGGCATCACGGATGTGATAAAAATCTTGCAACGGAGTAGCAGTGAAGCAGAAATTTAAGAAAAAAAAAATCCTCCACTCTAGTGCCTGACATTCTTTTTAGGATGCCAATAAAAGATAATGTTACCTGTAAAATGTGCAAGCTGCTTCTAGCGCTGCACCTCCCTCCTCTCCTACACCCTTCTTCTGAATTTGTACTATCCCCACAGTGGACAGAGACTGAGGAGAAAAGAGCTCCAGGGCAAGAATGTCACAGACAGACCCTCACAATTAATTCAGCAGTTAAAGGAAAAAATGAGAGAGGTGCTGAGAATCCAACAGCTCTGCTGCCCGTGCCATTTATAGCCTTGGTTGTTTCAAGGAAGCTTTTGTACTCTCTGATTGAGTTTTGGATCAAGATGTGAATGTCTCAGTGAATATTGTAACATCCATGTCAAATACGGGACAGGTACGAGGAAAGGCTGGAGGAGACGAGGCTGGGAGAAACACACTCACACTGCAGAACAGAACCAGTGTGTCAAACTCAGCTCGAAGAGCACTCCAGTGGGTTGTGTCTGTCCCAGAGTGAGCCATTTCAGCTGCCTCACACTCTTGCAGAGTCATAAGTTCAAGGACAAATGCTTCAATTTGCAAAATGTTCCTATTTTCCAGAGGCATAAACTATTTGTCAAAGTGCTCAGAAAATTTGTCTGCTCCTTTTTTCTTAGTTTTCCCATGCATTTGGGATGCTCCTGCTACTGGGATCTCAGTATGTAATACAGATTAAATGACTTTGTGCTGATGCAGTGAATTTCATCAGAAGATCTCACAACAGTTGAAAATTAATTAATTAAACTCTCATGGCACCCTACTGCTACTATTACCATCTTATTTAGATGGCAACAGAGGCATGGAGAAAGAGCTGCTTTATTGTGGACCACCCAGAACATCTTCAGAAAAGCTGGAAAAAGAGCTCTATGGGCCTGATGCAACGTCCCTTCTTCAAGTGATTCAACCAATTCCCTCCCTGCCAATTATCACACAGATTGCTAAGGATCTTTGGTGCAGCCTAGCACAGCATGAAAAGGTTCATCAGAGGAGATTTTTTTTTGGAGGATACAGAATTGCTTTGGAGAAAAGCAAAACTTAAAGCATACTCGAAGTATGATAATTAGGAGGGGTCCAGTGGGAAAAAGCAGAGGTTTATTCCTTGGTCTGAATTGAATTGTACAGATAATGCCTACAAGACTTTTCTTACTCTGGCAGAGGACACCTTGGACTTGAGCTTTGCTGCTTTCATCTGCCTTGCAGTGCCTCCAATGAATAGGATTTGTCTGAATGAAGCATTTTCCCTGTGGGAAGCTGCTGTGGTGCCTTTAAGATTTGGAGTGATGCCCTCTGAAAGGGAAGCAAGAATATTTCAGAGGGACTCTATCCTTCAGGAAAAAAGCCCAAACCATGTCTTTCCAAGATGGGGTCAACTCGTCAGCCCTTTATCTGGAAGCACTTACTACACAATTAATGGAAGGAACCCTCATCAAATGAGGGACAAATCATAAAATTAGGGAGATGGAAATTAGGCATGGACAAATGATCCAGGTGCAGGGGAGATTTATGAAGGAGGTTGTATTAGAGCTAATGATTTCTACTAATGATTCTCCAAAGTATAAAGTGGCACAGAGCCCACTCTCAATGGGACGAGAGAAAATCCTGTGTGCAGAGGGAAGGGCATTCCTCTTGGGGTGGGGAAGCTGGACTTACAGCACAACAGCAACACCACACCACTCTCTCCATCTCCTCACCCAGAGATGCTGGTTGTGGAACTTGCCAGCCAGAAGGTTGTGAGAACAGTGGGAACTCCTCTGCTACGATGAAAATCACCCAAAAAAGAACACCTTTTCCTGTGCTTCTCCTTCAGCAGCTTCCAAGGCTCTATGCTTGACTCTGGCCCTAGGCACAACATCCCATCTCTTACTGCCTCTGTGAAAGTAATAACCATTTTGAAATCAAAATAATGATCCTGACCTCCTTCACACAAAGTTGAGATCTAATCTAAGTGGAAGGTGTTATTAATGATTTGTATCACTCAGACCCATAAGCATTTCAGCATCTATTTTCAGTCACAAAGACAGCATTATTCCAGAACTTAAGAATGCTTTTCACAGGACATAGAAATTATAGGATCTGAGTTCTTAAAAGAAACTATAGGATGTGAGAGCTGGAAGTAAGTTGTGGTTCCTTTCTTACTGTCAGGGAAAGTGGGGGAAAAAAAGACAATTAACACTGTCCAGCACTCCCCTGGGAGCTCCATCCTGCCAGCTCCAGTGATTCGTAGTTCAGAGTATTACTTCACTGTTCTTGAGCAATAAAAATTCCTGGTGAGTTTCATTTGGAGCTCTGATCACGAATGGCACAGTGATTCACAGAAATATGGGTAGGACTGGATGCCAAAGCAGTACCGAGTAAAATCTGCTGAGCTGGTGGGTTCATGTGTTATGGGTTGTGTTCTCTTCTGCCCCCCAAAATAATTGGATCTATGTGTGACAGGGATGAGATGAAAAAATGAGGGAACTGGGGGAAAATGCATGCGAGAGAAAATTATTCAGGACTAGGAATGAGGATATGGAGGTAACAGGAGTAGAGAGCTACACTGAACACTGCAGAAAGAAATTACAGTGGCTTAAACCAGTAGGTCAGTGGATATCTGGGCCAATGATGGATGTTAGCAACTGATATTGTGAAGTGATACATGTAGAAAAGACATAAAGGAGATATTCTCAGAAGGCACATAGCCTGTCCAATCCCTCAATGAGCTCCTTGAGTCTCTACTAGCACTATGCTTGTTTCTCTTTATATCTTGCTGGATGTAACCTAAACTGGTACCATATAACAAGAAGTATCTCCTTCCCTCAACATTATCGTTAATTACAACCAGGGTCCTACTCTAGCCTGTAATTTGGTACACAGAGTTGCTTCAAAAGCCCTTTTGTAGCCACGCCCTTTGAAGGAACAGCATTTTAATGAGACAAAAGGGATCTTCAGGATTGCCCCTCCTTCTGCAGGAAGAGTTTCAATGAACACCGACTGCAGGCAGGAGCCATACACCTCAGCAAAGTGTTTCCAAGAAGGGAAAGGACAGCAGGATTAATGAAAAAGAAGAGGGAGGTGGTTAAAAATGAAGACTGTGGAAAGGAAAATATTCCCTAGTATTATGTTTGTGTCCTGTTTTCTTTCTCGTTTGTATCTTTGCACTCTCTTTAGTTCTGCTAGGATGAGGACTTTCTTGGGGGGGTGGGCAGGGGTTTACTATAGGAATTCTTGTTTCCTATCTTTTCTATTTACACTTTTTCCTATAAAGGAGGTGAGGTTGAGCAATTCACCCATAAGTAAGAGAGTCTTCATTGTAATCTTCTTCCCAGATCTGCTCTCACCTAATGCAACAAACACATCAGCATGTGGAGTTGTCTCTACCTTGGGCAGGGAAACAATCCTTCATGAGACCCCACACCAATATTGCCAGTCTATTTTATTTTCAACACTGATAGGCAGCAGTATATAACATTTCAGGTGGACAGATAAACATGTTGGTTTGTACTTACATAGAAAATCTAATTAATAGACAACAATGATGTAAACTTCCTTTGTCAACTTGATATGGGATTGGTTTCATGCTCTGATCAAGAAGAATAAGCAGTTTGATCTGAACAACAGTGACCTGATGTTGAAAAGGGTCAGGGTGAAATGGGTCCCTGGAAGTCTATAAATTAAGTCTCCGTACATTCTCTCCCAAGTCTCTCTCTCTCAAAACAAATACAAAAACAAAAACAGAAACAAAACACACCCCACACCACCACCAAAAAAACCAAAATCCAAAAACAAATGGAATGGGAATGGTGGGCTTTCAGGCACTGACTGGCAGTGGAGAAAAAACCAACCAACCAACCAACCAACCAACCAACCAACCAAAACCAACCCCCCCACCTTCCCCCCCCCCAAAAAAGCCCCAAAACCCAAACCCAACACCAACAAACAAAGAAACAAAATGCCAAATCCAAAGTTAGGGTAACCTCTATTTGTCATTAACATACATCATGTCCAGGATAGTATTTTACATACTCCCTTTAGGTCAAGCTCACAAACACCTTGAGTTTCTTATAGAGAAGAGCATACACATCAGCCCATGCATTGTGCATTTTTCCTGCTGCATCTTCATGTTTCATTCCCTCAAGGGTACTACAAGTTTTGACCATAGCAGCCTTACTCCTGCCACCCTTCCCCACACAGAGGCACTCTGAAGTAAAGGGCAGCACAGCAGCCTGAGCCTGCTGGATGCTGAGACCTCCCAGACCTAGGTTACAGGACTATATATATTGTGCAATTTGGATGTCCCTAGTGGTATTGATCGGAGCATTTCTAATGTTTCTGCATATACAAAGAGCAAACGGATGCTGTCATTCAGAATAACATTCATTTTAGATTATATGGACAACCTGAGTAGAAGCAAAATGTCCATGAGATAGCTCTATGTGTGAGCATGGATCTCTTTTTGTTTCTCCCTGCTCTGGCATGCTGCAGTGAATTAACACCAAATAGGCCTTCAGTGCTGACAAAGGGGAAACAATGCTTAGCCCTCATTGCAATGCTTTTCGTCTGAAAATCTCAGGGCAAACTTCATTCCCCATATTGCACAGCCTGCGTAGTTGGGGCACAAAGGGAGAAGGGTGTTGTGTCTGAGGCTGCAGAAGAAGTGAATGGTAGAGCTGGAAAGAAGCCCTTGTGACTCTCCACTGCCAGTCAGTGCCTGGAAGCCCACCATTCCTACACCTATGACCACAGCAGGCAAACATGCATGGAAGACCCACTGTTGGCCCTTCCCTTGCAGGCCTGCTTTTAGCATCTTTGTTCTCTTTTCAGATTTTATTCCTGAACCCAGATGGACCTGCTTATTGTGATTACTCACACATCATTGTAAGGTGAAATATACAGCTTCACCCCACTGACTAAGAAAAATAAATAGGACTCTCTCCCCACCACCCACACCCACTCCCACACTTCCCTCTGAACTTGAAATAAAAAACCTGCAGAAAGATTCCCGATGGCTTTGTCAGGGAGGGGGGATGGTGAGGATTGGTACAGTATATAACATCGCAGCTCTCCTGGATCAGTCACGCTTCCTAATTCAATAAGGTGAGAAGGAGCATAATTTGATCATATTTGTTTTGCATCACTGCAAAAACAGAAAATGAGGGGCTGCAGAGCCGCACCAATTTACTTCATCCGACCTTGATTAAAAGAAAATTAATTGCCGCATCTCTCTGGATATCTCAGGCAGCAGCCAATGGCTTTCCAGAATGGCACAAGGAAAAAAAAAAAGAAAAAAGGAACGAAAGAGAGAGAGAGAGAAGGAGAAAGAGGAAAGGAAAGGAAAGGAAAGGAAAGGAAAGGAAAGGAAAGGAAAGGAAAGGAAAGGAAAGGAAAGGAAAGGAAAGGAGAAAGAGAGAAAAAGAAGGAAAAGAGAAAGAAAGAAAGGAAAGAAAGGAAGAAAGAAAGAAAGAGGAAGAGAAAGGAAAGAAGAAAAGAAAGGGAAAAAGCAGGGGGCAAGGCAAAGATAATCTTTGCCCTTCATCTCACAGCACAACTGTCTTATTAGGAGTGCTGTTGCACTGAGAGGGAAAAAACAAGCCTAAATTTCCCTCTGTGGTTACTACTGTATTCCCAACAGTTTGGGATTGTAGCAGTCTCACAAGGTTTGTTTTGTGAAACTGCAGGAGCTGGGCTGGGAAGATCTCAAGGCAAGATTTGGCTTAGGGCAGCTGGTAATAGGACACAGATACTTTTCTTGCTGTACTTCCCCATTTACTCAGAGTCAGGCCTATGCTAGAAATTATTTATGGTAATGTCAATTAGGGCCATGATTTTTTAACTGTATTTCTACACTGAGAAAAGCTGTAGTGTAGCTGCAGTGAATCAGAAACCAAAGTGCTTTTACCAAGATAGCTGATTTCCCTCAAGAAACTAATTTATGCCATGCCAAGCCAACAAAAGCGCTCTTTGACTGATCCAAGCTCTGCCTCACTGGTAGGATGCACTGATAGCAATACCAGCCAACATGTTTCAGTGTCAATTAGGAAAGACACTAAGATATTGTAATGAGTCTGGTATAGCCTTAAAAGAAAAAAGGGAAATACATTTCAAGTATTATTCCAATACCCTTTCAGGGGGTATTCCAAAGGGCTAACTTTTGCCTAGGGAACTTTAGCCTGAACCTTTCAAAACCAAGGAAGCACACAGGCTGTGAATCAGTGGCCAGGTTGGCTTCTCCTCTGAGCTGCCATCTAGGCAGGCATGGCTCTGTCTGTGTTTGCACTGGGAATAGAGAGATTAACCTCAGTGGGTTGCAAATAAGCTCTGTGAACCACCCATAAAGGCTGCACTGAGGGGGAAGAACCTTTCACAGTTTCACTTGCACTTTAAAGTCAGTGGCTGCTCAAACAGCAGCTCCTACAATACTCCTGCTTTGGAAAGCAAAGTACAAAGGAATAGAAGTGTCTATGTTCAAAACAACATATATATCTATATATCTATATCTATATCTCTATCCCTACATATAGGTATGTGTGTGTGTGTGTGTGTGTGTGTGTATACATATTTTTCTTGCTTAGTCCTTTGGGCTCAGCCATCTGAGTCACCTTTTCTGGCAATGTCAGTGCAGGTCACAGATTAAATAAACTGAGAATTTCTCTTGACCTTCCTTCTACTCACTGGATGCAAAGGGATGAGAACTGGCAGCTGTTGGCTGCCCATGCCCTTAAGGGCCCACCCTGTCCATGCTGCTGCCCACTTCCCCCATTCTCCAGCTACCTGGAGACTTTATAAGCACTCAGCCTGAGAACCTTCCTCAGTACTAAAGTCTTACACAAAATTTCTGAAGGGAAAAAAAGACGATGACTGTGGCTGATCCAGTGCAATTATCAGATCAGAAGTGCCTGCTGCAATCCCACTCAAATCTGTATTAAAAATTCATTTCAAGTGTTCTTGGTTTTTTTTTTCTTCTTTAGCTGCAAGCAGAAGAATTTACCCAGCTGTTTTATTAGGAAATTAAAGGGCACATTTTTCTAAGCAATGCACTGGAATTTAGATGGACCATAACCATGACTAGTGTTAATATGAGAAAGGATATATGTGTCCTCAAGATCCCACTGCACATATCACTGCACACATCCATCCCACTGCACATAGCACTGTTCTAGCTATAACCCAAGCAATGCTAAATCTTAGACCTTTAATAGAATAGGAATATAGCATTAGAAGGGAGCACTAGAGGTCACTTAGTCTGGCCACTTACTTCTATGCAGAGCCAGCCACAGCCACATCATTCTTGTTTGCCTAGCCTATTCTTAAAATCGTCTTTTGGTGGAGATTGTACAACATGCCTAGACCATATATTCCAATGTTTAACTATCCTTATCACAAGAAAGTTTTTCCTAATGGCTAACCTTTTTTTGCTGAATTTAAGGCCATTATTTCTTGCAATTGAAGTCCTACTTTCTGGGTCTCATTCTTTACATAAGAACATTTCCATAAAGCCTCAAAGTTTTCATAATTTAATATTTCTAAATTCTATCCTGATGAAGGTTAATCTGTTTCACACAGAAACAGGAGACATGTTCAGTCCCTTCTGGGGTAAAAATAAAACCAAACAGAACATTGCACAGATAAAAAACTTCTGTGCCACAGAAGACTCCTATTTAACAAAGTAGAATATTTTAAAAGTGGTGTTTTTACAAATAAATTAAGGCAAAGTGTTTGTTCTTTCCATGTTATCCCTTCTGAGAATCTGTAGCTTACTGTATCACTTGATCTGCTATTCTGGGATGGGTGGTAAAAAAAAAAAAAAAAAAAAAAAAAAAAAAAACAAAAAAAACCCCCACAAATATTTACTGAAGAGTCCTGATTTAAATGCAAATAATTTGGGCAATGCACAGGCCTGTCCTGACCCCTGAAATGAAAGGAATTATCCCCACATGCCCACATTAGTCATAGATTTAGCTCCAACTGCCAGCTTCAGAGTAGAATATGGGTAATAATTAAGATGAATGGGTGCAAAGATCAAAACTGGAGTCAGGTCTATTTCTCTCAGTGCTCCAGGATGCAGATATAACCCTTTGATTTGGACTGTTACAGAGCTTTACAACAGTGATTGCATTCCCAAAGACAGGACAAGGGGCTGCCTGGTGCCTAGCTCCCTGCTAATTCCCCCACCAGCAGCATGGCAGTAAAGTCCCAGTGCCACAAATGAGTGCTTCCTGCTTGGACACCTGCAGCTCCTCTCATGTTTCCCAAATTATAGGAAAATTTTATTTCACTTATAAATGGCGAGAAATGGTGAGAATCTGACTGTTTAAATTAACTGCTCTTTTGGGTGCTTTTGCTGAGAAAAGAACAGTTCTAAGCTCTGATTCCTCAAATTTGAGGTATCTCTTCATAATAAGCAATGCTGTGCACATCCATTGAGTCATGCTGAGAGTATGTGGAGCATCAGAGACCAACAGAGCAGTTTGGGGGAAAAAACAAGCTTTATATTTCAAATCAAATTAATACTCTTATGGTCATGCAGACAGTAGAGTGGGAGTTACAGTGGAATCAACTTAAATAGCACTCCTGTTTTTAACTAAGCAGTCCATTTCCTCCAGAAAACCCATGTAGACTTTAATGCTCCTTGGAAATTCCCTAAAACCCTCCAGTGAAATGGAGAATGAGGTACAGTCCAGCATTTGGATAATTCCACAGATTGCTGAAGGAAAGACAACTTTTTCACTGAGAGGACATTGCCCATCAATGGAGTGTATGCAAATACACAGTGCACCAAGTCTGTGCAGACACACAGGCAAAGTTTGTAAGCTCAGAATTTGCAAGTTAGCGAAGATTACAACATGGGTTCATATGGGAACTTGCACAGGACTTTTGCTCAGTATGAATAATTTACACAAGTATTTGTGTAAAAATAGTGTGAATTTTGATTACAGTTTGTGGATGCCTATGAAACCTAAGATTACTATAATAAAGTATTTGTGCATCTCTAAATGAGTCTGCAGAAGTATTTCAAGTGGTATAAGCATGGTGGGAACAGGCTATATTTATCACATGTCATTCTACGTGCAACATTTAAGTAGACTATTCCAACTATTTGTGTGACACATACCAGGTCTGACTGCTTCTATCCTGAATGTGTAGGGAAGTTTGTATATAAAGGATAAGAAGCCCATGTGCCTATATGTACTGTGCATGTAGCAAGAACAATTACAGATTCTGCTCTCTGTGTTTGCATGAATGCACATACATGAGCATAAACATGTGTCTGCAGTATATGAGCTGCAATGGGGCACCTAATATTGCAACCATATGAGCTCCTATACAAGACATGTGTCCCAGAAAGCATCATCCTCATGTTCTTTCTCTGCTCTCCAAGGTTAACTTAAATAAAACAAATAAAGCAGTTTCCTTCTCCATAATTCATGGCTTGCTTTAATAGCCCATCTTAAAAACATACATAATTTCCCCCAATTTTCTGATACACTAATTACCTCACTCTAAAGCCAATGGTGTTCTGCATTTGACCTAAGTGATACATTATCTGGAAACCCCTTCTAGCTCAGATACAAAACCATTTCCTTTCATTATCCATCACCTTTGATTTCCTTGGTCTTTGTCACTACATACAGCTTGAACTCCCTGGTCTTGATCCTGCTTAGATAGGAGTCAACAGCATAATTCTAGTGGAAGAAGGACTGGAGGAACACCCAACTTTCCCTTTCTTCAACTCTGTCCTTTTTTTTATCTTTGCTGTCTAAATTAGCCACTAACAGCAATATCTTGCACTGGTAGACTCAGGAGTCCTTCAAAGATCTCAGAGCACTCTAATAGACTGCACAGACAAGTATCTGCTAGCTCAGTAAATCTCAAATCACTTTCCAAAAGTTCATATTACTGGCCTCATTTTACAGATGATGAAACTGAGGCAAGTGGCATAAAATGGCCTGACTTCTTCCAGTGACAAGGGACAGATCTGAGGAAGGGCTGTCACCTCCCAAGCCCCCAGCCAGGCACCACCGACTTGGCCCTGCTCCTACCCCTGCTCTTTGTGCCACGCAGCTGTTCCTGTGGTAGAGCACAACTGCTGCTCAGCAGCTCACAGAACAGTCACACCAGCACAGCCTGCAACAGGAAACGAAGGAGTATCCTGTTAGTAGCTGAAAGTGCCAGGAAAAGTTAAAGAGGCTGAGTACGGGTTTTTGCATTGAAATTTGCCCACAATTTGCAGTCTATTGTTACTGTGAGAAGTGCTGCTAGATGTTCCCTGTCAAAAAGCAGGGAAGTCTTTGGAAGAGAAGATAGCATCCCCAGAGCAGTGATCCAGATATCAATGGAATGAGCAGCACAACTTCCCCCTTATAGTGTGGTGTCTACACCGGAGCTCTCGATAACATACTCAGTTGTGGGTGCAAAATATCTGAAAATCTGGCCTTGTAAGAAAAGAAATTGTAAAGGCTGTGTTTAGGGCCTTTGCACACCTCTTGTTTCAGAGCAAAGTGTGTAACAAAAACTATTAATAGAGTACATTTGTCACATGCATTAATAAATAAGTACACATAATGTGCTTGCTGCAGGTGAGGGACTACATGGTGACATTCAGCAACAAATTGAAAAAATACCTACTTGCTGGCTGGGAGCTAGAGTCAACTCTTATTCTTTTAGTGTCTGAACAGAAGCAGGGCATAAACAAGCAATTTCTGTCTTTATTGCATTTCTGTAAGCAGATGTGTGACTCCACAGGAGGAATACATGTTATAACACACATGTACCATCCATGTGCAATGGCCAAAGCACATTGGTGCAGTGCAGTGTGAATCCTCTACTTTCAAAACACAATCTGTGTGCAATGTGGATTCAGTAAGGTGCATGGCAGAGTGCAGTAGGTGTGACTCTGTGTGCATGAGTATTATATGTGCTTGTGAGTACAGTAGGTGTGGTGTATATGTACAGTACAGCATGTGTTTGGATTCTGGGAGTAGGGGATGTTTAGTAATTAAATCCCTTTTCATCCTTCTGCACCTGTCTCCTTCTGAAAACTGAGAGAACAGACGTCAACCGGGACAAGGGCTGGATTGAATACAGCCAATTCTGAAATATTTATTAGCTTGTGACACCACTCAATGGAGGAGAAGGAATGCTGGTTAATCCACCCAGCAAGTGCTCACTTGGTGGTGGGGCATTTTTCTACAGTGCCTCATTATATTTCAACTACTGTCTACTTTGTCAAAAATGGTATAATTTTAACTTGTGTTTATATTTATTTTCAAATGCTTTTGCTAGTAACCAGAGATTTCAGTGCACGGAGTTCTGAATCCTGGACACCCATGGCTTTCTAGCCATTTCTATTACAGAGCTGCTTTAGTTCTTGTGTTTTGTGTGTTTACTTTCTTCACACTGCACTCTTCCACCTGCCCTTCCCACCAGTGCTGGACCTCCCTGTGTTTAGGGAACTCCAGCAGTTTATTAAAGCCTGTCTTAAGCAGTGTGAGTCCTCAACCAAGGTATGCTTTATGTTTGAACTACCACAGACTGAGTTTGTATATATCCATTTACCTTTCCATAAGTGTCCAGATAATGTATATACATATATATATATATATACACACACACATATATATTCCTGCATATACATGCATACACATGTGTACAGGCAGGCATCCATCTTACAGCCATACACCTGTATGAAGCATGACATTATCTTTGCTTGCTCTGAATGGCCACACACTAATCCCTGAAAAATGATAATTATTGAAGGTAAAACTTTGCTGGGGAGATGACAAACCAGGGTTTATAGAGTCAGACAAAGCATTCAGGTAGAGCAAAGATTAGTCAGCTCTTGTAGCAGCAAACAGAAACATTAGTTTGCTTTCAAATGGAAGTTTATACACCTGGTTAGATGCCTTTTCAAAGACACTGTCACAGGAGAGAGCTTGTCCCTTCCTGTCAAAGTGCTCTTAGAGATAACTTCAGTCCAGAGGGTGACTTTAGCTGAAAGGGAGGAATGGATTTTGATTTATAGTGGAGAACAAAATCTGTCCACACCAAAAGCTTCTGTGTGCAGAGACTTCTTGGGAAGGAACTGTCTCTTCACCAAAATAGAAAATACTCAGTGATCCTCATGGAGCTCTGAGGTAACCTTCTCTTTAGAATCTCTTAGGGATTTGGCAGATGCCAGTTAGATGCAGATGCTGTAGATCCCTGAATAGGGATGGGGTTTAAAAAGTTTTCTTATCTCTGCTGTGAAAAAACCCCAAAAACCAAACCAACCAACCAACCAATCAAAAATCAAAAAACAAAAAACCCAAAAAAAACCCAAAACACCCCAAGCAAACAAAAAACTCCACCACAAAAAAAAAAAACAAAACCAACAAACAAAACCCAACAAAAAAACCCAAACAAAAACAAAACCAACAAAAAACCACCAAGCAAACACCAAAACAACCAAAAACCAAGCAAACGAAAAAAACCTCTGAAGACTAACAACAAATCTCACTGTGTGAGGCTTATTCTGAATGGTTTTGGCATGATGCATAGTAGCAACTATTGTGTTTGAGCAGTAATTCAATGTGGCCCAGGGGGACCACAAGCGCATTAGAAGGGATGAGGCTCACCATGAGCCAAATGGCTGCTCTTACTGTTTTCTGTAGGTTACTCAGGATGTTCTTAGAACCAAATCCTTCCATAATGCTACAGAAAAGAAAATGCTGCTGCAGCATAAGACTTGCAGCAGTACCACCAGTTCTCTCCATCTGACCCCTCACTCCTTTTAGCACTTGTGCACGCCCCACTCACCCACGTACCTGCCCCATGTGGACAAGCACAATTCATTGTGGTAGATCCTCCTGAAACTCTTTGTGTACCACAGCAACATGCTCACACTTTGCAAACTATATGGTTTATATGCAGTAACAAATACTCTTTAAAGCAATTATCAGTGTCAAGAACAGGCAACATGAGGTTTGAAAGCCAGACCTGATGTCCCACTGGCAACATCCTTATCATCTCCACAGCCCCCACTAACATTCAATCCCTTTTCCAACTGATTACACTGGATTCCTCATATCTGTTGAGCATATCAAACCTCTCGGATGTGGAATCATTCTGTTTGTCCCACAGTACACCATCACGCTAGCTTCATAACACTATAGCATATATTGATTGTACCAGGTATTCCCCATCACACTGATTGTACTGACTGCTTTTACTGCACTGAGCAGATTCAGTCTTCCTCTCTTCTTTGCCACAGTGGCAACCTCAGATGTACTTATTGGGTGTTTTCCTGTCAATCTCTGTCACAATGATACTGAGATCCACTTCCCACTGTTTATATTGGGACTGAAGTGATCCCTGTGTTCTGCTGTCTGAATATCTCAATGGCATCTTTCCCTGAATACCATACAGCTATTTTATATGGTATAATGGTCTACACCAAGAAGACCACTTGGACACTTCAAGTAACTTTTTTCCTTTGAAATGTAAATGTAATCTAATGACGAATCAGAAAATATTGTACAGTTTTGTAGAACACACACAGAGAGAGAAATAGTATTTCCCATTGGTGAATTCCCCGGTTTTACAGTTTCTGCTGAGATTGTAGAATCACAGAATCATTAAGGTTGGAAAAGACTTCTTCAAGATCACCAAGGCCAACCTTTGACTGAATACCACCATGCCAACAAAGCCGTAGCATTAAGTGTCACATCCAGTTGTTTCTTGAACATTTGCAGGAATGGTGACTCCACCAGTGCCCTGGATAGCCTGTTCCAATGTTTAACCTGCCTTATCAGTGAAAAAAAGAATTCCTGACGTCCAACCTGAATCTTCCCTGGCTGAGCTAAATGGAGGGAGAGAGCATCGACAGGAGCCTCTTACAAAGTCAGAAGCTTCATTCTTGTCTCAGTCTCAGTTTTTCAGGTGCTCACCCACAGAATGAAACTGCAATCTCAGTTTTCAGTTCTTCAAGACCTGGTTTCCCTCTAACATTGTGAAGACAGCAGAAAAGGAGCAGACTGAATGCATGTACTGTTACATGCCAGAAATTAGGAGAATAAGCAAATCCAGACAAGTATGATACTGTCCACTTTGCAGTTTACAGGAGAACTTGTTCCTTCCTACTTCACTCCACGTTGCCAATGTGCCATTGACATACTGGCAGGAAGCCAAATGAAAGTGAAGAGATTCTGGCAGTGCATCTTCTGCTTATGGCAAAAATCTCCCAGTAATCTCATCTCTCAGCCAGGCAGACAGTGCTCAGAACCCACCATAATCAGTTCCGGAGTCAGTGTGTGGGACAGCCTGGGAATGCCATGCTAATGTAGGTCATGGTGAGCGCCACTCTGCTCTGTGTCTCTCGCTCTTGTTTAAAGGGCCACCTAAAAGGCACAGCTGTCCCCAGACTATGGCCACACAATCCCTTCTTGCAATGGGCCAATCCTTCTATTGAGAGTATCAGGGCCCCTACAGTGCTCTCCAGAGTGCTTCCCCTTTAAGACAGGACTGTGCAGTCTTTATTTGCTTGTTGAAACTGTTCAGTTTTAGGACAGGGGGGGAGGTCACACCTGTTGTGGAACTTGATAGAAGGCTTATTTATAAACTTTCAGAGCTTGGGATTCTTGCAGAGCTGAATGCGCTGATGTCCGGAGGGGAAGGTCACCGAAATGCTTGTTTATAAAAGCAGCAGCAACTGGAAAAACCATAAAAGTCTGAAATGATGAAATTACCAAGCTATTTGATCAGGCGCATGGGCTATGTGCTCTGTGGTCAGCCAGAAAAACCTCGCACGTAAGAGTCAACCCTGCTGGCTGCTGCCCTGAATTCTCCTTCAGAGGCGAATGCAGTGTGCCTGAAGAGGGCAAAAAATAATCAGCTGCTTAGTATGGTCTACTTTTGGGTTGCTGGCTGGTCCACTCTTAATTTGACCTTGCATGGAAAGGGGAAAGCCTACTCTGCACTTGGTATCACAGCTAATCCACTCTTTAGTTTCACAACTTCAAAGAGCTATGCCACTTGTTAACATTCAGAGTGTTCTTTTTGCAAGGAGTCAGTCACACCCCAAAAATCTGCCACTATTTGGGGGGGGGAGGGAGAAGAGAGATGGCAGCTTCAGAAACACTTTTGGATTTCTGCAAAAATGTTGCATGAAAGGTGTTGCCTTTTTTGATTGTATGTTTGTGCTACTGTTTGAAAAAACACTTTTTATATTACAGTTTGGGGAGAAGGGGAAGTAAAAACCTTCCCTTGGTTTCAGCTTTAGTTTCTATTCTCATTTTACAGTAGAGTAAATTCAGAATAATTTCCTTTTCTCCTGGTTTTTTTTTTCTCTTTTATTTTTTTCTGTATGTCAAAATCTTCATTTAAGGAAAGCTTCATTTTCACTTGGTGACTGATAGCTGAACAGGTGGCTTCTGAGCTTGCAAGTGTCAGATGAACAGGCAGTTTAGAAATGGACAATTTGCAGCTCACTTTCTCTTGCTGACGACCCTTTTTCTGCTGACAGATTCTTGGTTCTACCAGCCAAATCATGCACACTCTATCTGCCCTCCACCCCTGCTGGAAAAAAAAAAAAAAAAAAAAAACCTTCAAGAGAAAAAAACCTTAAGATGAAAGAAGATGGTCTCTGGGGAACTCCTATCCATAAAATGGAAAGAACTTCACACTTGAAGGCATTCTTGCCAGCTCAGCCTACTTGGACATAATTTATAAGAGGGGCAGGATTTTCTGCTTCATTTTCTTTCCTGGAAATCTTGTTTGTTTTATGGTATTTTTCCACAGAATCCTACATAAAGTGGTGGATGCCAGAACCAGCACCAGTGACTGTCTGCTGAACGTGATGAGTTTATTCAAATACCAGAGCCATCAACCCCACCACATAAAGTCTTTCCTTGACCACAGCTAGAAATACTTTCAACCAGGGGATTCTGACATGTCAATGCCCTTCTGCCTGTTAATTATTAAGACTTTCGATGATTTTAACAAATAGGGCTGTATATAACTTTCTGCTGAGACTCATATATGGCACAGGCATTCCATTTCCAGGAATGTGGGCAGGAGCTGCACAGGTCCAGTCCTGCTGCCTGAGTTGCCAAAAGATTCTCATGCTGTATTTTTACAAGATCATGGGATTTCAGTAATTAAAAAAGATACCAGAGTAACCTTTTTCATAAACTGCATTGCTAGAATATGGATTTACCTAAGGTAGCAGTCACTCTTCTGATGTTTGGTTATGAGTAACTCAAGAGCTGTTTTTTACAGGATCTTAGAGGCTCTTGGTACCAATTTTTCAAAAGGATTTAGATGCCTTTGAAAGATAAGTGCCCAAAGGGGTCTTAAAATTTTCAAGGCAAGCTACATTAAAATCATTTGGATTTATGTGCCTATCTTAAACAGTTTTGATAATCTACAAGGTGCCTATCTGAATATTTAGATAAAGAGAGCACTTTGAAAATATGACACTTACAGACCTGAGGAATTCTAATCTGGAGAACACATCTTGCTGACTTTCAGCGACATTTAAACTCCTAAGCCTCTCTCCAAAGTGAAACTTAGGATCCTAAGTCACTTAAGTGCTTAAAATATGTTGCTATGTGTCTGTAGGAGCTGGATGAGGACAGATGAGGGGAGCAGGATTAGATGAATGCATCTGTCTTTCTGTGTTGCTCTCATAATACTTGAGTGTCTCTGCATATGGATAAAGGTGGATTGATGAGTGCATGACCATATGCATGAGCATATAATATGGCCGATTGGATGGGACAGGGAGGAACAAAAATTGGGTGGAAGTGACAGGTGATTACATGGATAAATAACTTCATCTTGCTGAACATTTATTTAGTGCTTTTCATCCAAAGGTACCCTTAAGTGCCTTACAAACTATTATGGGTATAAGAATGACTCCACCAGCCACAGCAGCTCTTTAAGAGTACACAGCCAAATTATATGATCAAGTTATGACCAGATATGAAGAGTATCAAGTCCCACTGAAATTACCTAGAAATTTTTGGCCATCAGCCATTTAGGATTCAGTCAATACACCCGGGTTAGAGCTGTTATGCAGGAAGAAAGTGCTATGGAAGTTTAACAATGACAAATGGCAAGGACTTAGTTTTCAACACCATTTAAAAATGAGCACTGCCAACAGCATATGAGCTATGGAAACTGGCTCAATATTCAGGCAGAGAGAGGAGTATTGTCTTTCCATGGGTGGCAAAAGGGAAGATGTTTATATGGTATTTTAATGGCGAACAAAATTACAGGAGTTTGTTTTGAAATAAATCTGCATAAAGAGAAAAGAAGCAGAACAATGAATGGATGAGAGATCCAAAGGGGAGAGGGGTTGTTCAGACCTGAGAGGATTTTCAGACTGCCTGTCTGAAGCTCCAAGCCCATGTTCTCACTGAGAGAAGATCCCATCTCTTCCACATTAGCTAACCTGGGCTGTCTCTCTCAAGGGCAGCACATGCACTCCAAAGGCAAGTGGTGCCAGCTGCTCTCTTGCCAAACAGTGGAGTTAAAAGCTGTACAAAGTTATAGACAGTAAACAATGAAACAGAAGCAACAACAGCAGTTTTCTCTGCTGCCTCCACCTTTGTGCCTTGCTGCTTCCCTCTTTCACACTCCTCCTCCTCTGTCTGCCAGAAGGATAAAAGCATGATTGAATCAGTACTCTGTGACAGGCTGGGGAAAAGCAGCTGCCCAGTATACATATTTATTTAAGTACAGTAGGTGAATCAAGACCACGATTATAATACAACATAAAAACTGGGATGTACTGAGCAAATAGGGGAAAATGTGTTCATCTGCTCCTCTATTCTCCTACCTGCTCTTCCACTATCCACAGCATCAAAACAACAAGTTTAATGCTAGTGAGGTAGTGTTGGGAAAGGATGTACCATTTTTGCACAGCTTGCCTCTACAGAAGTTTTTTCCCACCATGAGGATGATTTGGGGAAATGCTGTCATTGCCATGTATAGTTTCTTCACCAGTTTCAAGAGACAGTGACCCACCAAACAGAGCAAGCAAGGGGCTAGCTGTGTACTGCAGCTGCAATAAAGAGCATCCTCCTGTCATGGTGAGTGCTGGTTCTTTGCTGTAGGAGATCTGTCCTTCAGTATGGGCCAGGCTGTACAGTTTGCACAAACAGCACTCCTTGACTTTGGGGGATTCAGGCAATGGATGATGAGTGACTTACAGAACCAGTTTCCAGTAATATGCATTGCACACTATTAGAGGAAGTCCACTGACATCTCTGTGCTGTTCCTTTCCCTTTACCACTTCTTCATCTTACGTGCTCTGTCATTTCCCAGATCCTCCTCAGAGAGCCCTGCTCCCCTGGCATGCTCTCCCTTCCCTGCTGCCAAGCGTCATCACGCCCGCAGCTGTCACCAGTGGTGCCTGAACAGCCACGCTCACTGCCATCCCTGCCCACACCAAGCCTGCCTGCCATCTGCGAGATACTGGGAAGTACTAGCTGTGGCTATGCTGGGACTGGGATCCTTCCCAGGTAACTGTACTTCTGGAGCCCAAGCACACAGGTGGTTATGCTGACAAAAAAATGCTCCTGGAGATATACATTATTTCCTCTGAGGAAGTGGTATATGCTGGCCAGTTGTTCCCAGGCCAGGTAAGTGATGTCAGGGCTGAGAGGTTCTCGTGGCACAGTGGCACTGATACAGCCCTTCCTATACTCAGGTTTAGCTCAAATGCTGTTTATGCTTAGTACTGTTTTCATTGGGTCTCATGACTGGATCATACAAATACTAACTGACTAGTAGCTCACGCTAAGGGATATTTAAATCAGGAAAGGAGGATGATCTCATTTGTGAAGCAATGGCCTGTGAATCAGGAGGTGCAGCTCCAGTTCCTAGCTCTGCCAAGACTCTTTGGCTAGCCTGAGCAAGTCACTTCCTTGGGGCTCCACTGGTAAATGAGAGATACTCCTGTTCCCATTTCCTGCTCTTCCACCGGCAATGCAAGCTTTTCAGGACAAGGACTGTTTCTAGCAATGCAATTGTATGGTACAAAGCACAGTGGGCCTCAGAGTTGGTTGAAGCTTTCATACTAAGATATGAACCTTAATTATAGCAGGGAAAATAAACAAAGCAACAAACATTAAATATGGTTATATTTTTTGGTGAATGCTCAGGTTGCAGTTTTGTGTACCAAAAGGAAATACTTTTTTAAAGTAAGATTTTTAACATTTGCTTTAATCAAAAAAGCTGTAGTTGGGGGAAAACTGATCATAAAAATAAATATCCATGCTTTTGTTCTCCCTTGCCAATTTTTGCCCACTTAGAAGTGCTCTACACTTTTTTGTATGTATTCAGCCACACTGAGACTATAGAAGCGGAGTCCAAGTGCAAAGGGGTTATGTTGGCTTTCAGCTGCCAGACTACATGGGATATGGAAACATTGGAAACAGCTCAGAAAACATAACTTACTCTGCTCTCCTCTCAGTATTTGCTGCATCTGCCTGGAAAGGACCAAGTTTCTTTTGCTTATGTTTCCCAGGGTGCTGGTTAGCAGCCTGTGGCGCCCAATTGAGATGCTGTGGGTTGGTGTTTTGGTCTAACAGTTACAGATATTTTGCCTGCCTCTGGGAAGATTCCACGGTCAGGAACTGGGCCTTCTGCTCTTTGATTTTGCTTTCATTTCTCAGCAGACACATCCTTTGGGCACAAATGGCACTTACTATGTCCATGCAGGAGTGTTTCTGCTACAGCTTCGACTGTTAATGCCTGTGAGCAGACTTCACTCTCCTTGTGAGTAAACAGATCTCCCTGTGCCTTTGAATGTCTGTCAGTGGATGAAATTGTTTTGCTGCTCTAATCAGCATTCTCCCCTGAATTTCTGAACTGGGATGACTTGTGGAGGATTTTGGCAAGCATATTTTACTCACAACTGGCTATATTTCTTTCTCTATTATTTCACTAACTTTGTGTCACGCTTACTGACAAGGGAGATCCACAATGCCTAATGCAAGTGTTTGCATTTGTGTATGTGTCATGACATGTTTGCAACTGTGCATCCTTGTGTTTGTCAGCACATATCAGTATGTGCACCTGTTTAACTGCATTTGGTTTTGCTTCTTGGTTTTGGCTTTCTGTGAGAATCTATGAACATTATCTTTTTCACCCCAGAAGTGGACCTTTTTCCTGGGGTGTGTGTGTGTGGGTGTGTCGGTGTGTGTGTGTGTGTGTATATATATATATATGAAGTGTTCCTTCTGTATTTGTTTTGCTTTTTGTATGTTCCCTTGCAGTTGTGTTGAGATGCTCATGCAGGCATGTTTGAGTATAGTTGTGCATTGATATTTGTTTCGAGTCGTGTGTCTTTTCCCACGTGTGTAATTCCCTGTCTCTGTCTCTGCGCTTCCCTGTATTTTCTTTCCATTTCCCCATCTATGGTGCATGCAGTTACCTGGATTTGTGCATGTATGTATCTCCCTGCTTTTATTATCTGAGGGTTGTATTTTTAATGGGGTGGGTGCTGGTAAAATTGTTCGTCATTTTGCTTTGTATTTATCTTTCAGTGTTTTCCCTATGTTTGCATAAAGCAGAGGCAGACTACAATTTGGTGATGAATTCTATGAATACTAATCTTAGGCTACCCTTGACCCTAGGGTCAGCTAAAGATCAAAACCAAACCATTTAATATTTTCCTTTTGCAGATCAATAGAAGCATAAATTCACTCTCAATGACAACTATAATTTCAAACAGATCTATAGGAGGCATGCATGCATTTCCAGGATGAGCTGCTCATGCGCCTGTTAGGGAGCACAAGAATAAGAGTTTCTCTGTTGTTGTGGGTTTGGGGGTTGTTTTTACCATTGAATCTCTTTTGCCTTTTTTCTTTTATTGCTCTGAAATGCTATTTTCAGCAGTGCCTGTCATATAAATATCTCTTGTTTTTCTTCTCCTCTTTCCCTCCTAGTGAAAAGGGCAGGGGACCTATTGAAAATTCTGCTTTATCTCTTTCAGGAGAGTTCAAGTGCGGGTCGAACAATCGATTCCTCCTCCTTTTCTTTTTCAAGTTTCCTGTCGTTCTTTTGCCCAGATCAGCACTGAAGGAAAATAGGAAGGGCAGCCTGGAGTATGTACATCTATACATCCAGTGACAGAAAGGGAGAGCATGCAAGTGTGCATTTATGAACATTTATAAATTTTTTTTACATATATAGCATATATATATATATATGTATATATATATATTCACACTCATGTGCAAACATATACATACATATTTTTTCCTGTAGCTGTCTGTATGTCACAAACTTCTGACATATTCTTACAGTAAAACTATTGCAGAGATAGAAGAAAAAAAAGGTTGAGAATGGGAAAAGTTTGGAAGTACTGTTCAGTTCTGAACTAGAATATTAACCCTTCCAAAAATTCTCCTCTCCTCTTTCAAAGAAATGTGTTAAGATCCCAGAGAGTTCCTACAATTTTCCACGGATGGGGGGGGGGGGAAAGAAGGGTTATTCTTCACGCAGCATTGTTTCAGAAAAATAAATTCAGCTGATAATCCAAATCTTTAAAGATACATTTAGTCTAAAAAGGGTACTTCTCAAACATTTTTACCAAATCAAAGTGGCAGGAGGGGAATGGGGTTGGGGGGGGGGGGGGGAGAAA